>NC_039284.1:17279930-17326130 GCF_003368295.1 Carassius auratus
TTTAGATCCAACTTTGGATAATCAGATCCTTGTAAAGTCAAAGACTCAGATGATGTCACTTCCTCTTATCATTTAAAGTGACAATTGACAATTATTTGAGGTAAAGTAGATTGATAGGGTGCAACAAAACAATGATATTCTGACATTTCCAAAACTCTCTCTATATAAAAAAAATCTCTTCTATCTGAAAATGTAAAATTAGTTATTAGCAATTTATTGGAAAAGTTGTTTTATCTGTTTTCCTATTCTGAGACAAAAGCCCCTAGTCTAATCGGTCACCATTAGATCAGATGGAATGTTGGAAACAAAAGAAAGCTCTAGTAAAATGTATCTCTTCTGATCTTACTCCATCTTCAGTTGTCCTCCTGACCTTTATGATGCCCTTGTCATTCACGGCATTCTCACTCATCCTCTTAACCTTCTTGATTTTGCAGAGGAATGCACTTAAACCTCTTGTAAAACATGGCATTTCAGAATGAATGACTCCATCTGTTTTCTTTTTCTCCCGTTTCTTTCTGTCAAAAGGTGTGTTTCCCTTGAACTCAAGCAAACAATGGAGCCCCTCCATCTATTTCCTCTATCTGATCATGCCATGTCAAAAAACTAATGAGTCCTTGTTAAAGGCAGCATGCACAACGGTCTGGTGTGGTTCTTTTAAAATATGGGGATTTAGCCTTTTTCAGTCAAACAACACACATTGGGCCCATTAATAATTCAAAGAAAGCCTTCTCTGTTTATTACCATGAAGAAGAATGTGTAATCTTTATTGGAAAATTAACATGGGGAAAAATAGAAAACAAGATAGGTAATATAAATGGGTAAATAAATGTAAGAAAAGAATAAACAATCACAATTCAGTAGGCAAATACAATGTTGAGTCACTTGAAGATTTTCTAACTTCAATTTTAAATGTAAAAAAAAAAATACATTAAATAATATTTATAATGATATTTGATATGAGACTTCTGGTTCATTAGCCGCCATAGGTAAATTATGAGGAGAATAACAATGTGCAGGAAACTGTAAAACTGTTTGCACTATAAACCAATTTGTTCATAATTAAGATAATACATTAAAAATAAACTTTCATATCAAGCAGCAAAACTGTTTTGGTTCAGCTAAAAATCGCTGGACGGAGTGGACGCAGATTTGAGACTGGAAGCCAGACCCCATAGAATTCACAAATGGCCCCGCCCATTTTCACAACAAGAAAAAGTGGATAGTGTTCTTATCAAGAGCCCAGGATGGAAGGTTGCTTCAAAACTTCAAAGCTTCAAAGCAGGGTCCAAGCAACACCAACGACCTCCATGGAGGAAACAGCCCTGTTGTTGTGTGGTGGGGCAATTAAAAAATGAGTTAGTCAGGTTAAAAGCCGAGGAATGGCCCTCTCCACATGTGCGGTAAAACCAGTGATTGCAATGAGAGATCACAGCGTGTTGACAACAAAGGTAAAGTGGAGTTCATGCAGACTAGCACTGCTAATGAGAGATACTTTACATATGGCTAGCCGATACTGTTTACAAATGGGGTTGAGAACGTTTTCATAATCTTTGTAAGTGCAAAGCGAAATTACAGGCCGACAATTATAATACTTGATTCGGATTGGTTCAATGCTGTGTCATTTATCAGCGTCCCAGGGAACTATTTGTTTTATATAGCTTGTTGCTAGTTTCGTGTTGTCCATATCATGCTTGCTTTAAGCTTTAGCGTAATAAAATGTGTAAACTGAAAATCAATATTCACATCTATGTATTTACATATCTGTTATTCTGTACAAAATAAACCCCTTCAGGTTGCTAGAAAAACCCTGGACTTAGTGGTAGAGTGCAGTTCCGTAATTTACCTCCAGGAGTTCACGAACCCTGCCTTAAATGTCCTAGAAATTGTTTTGTGTTCAGGTTTTATCTAGCTGTGATTCTTTAGGAACTTTCACTTCATCCTTTTAAATCAGCTGAGCACGAAGGACATGACATGGCATTTAGTCAAAAATGTCATAGTAAATAACTGCATCCAAAAAGCTATGAAAAATAAAGTGGCAATTTCAATGTTTAAAAGGCCACTAAACAAACAAATAAAATGCATTCAGTTGGACACAAAGAAAAAACAACATGCAATTTGCAACACTTCCATTACAAATTCTTCACAGGTATCTAGTGAATTTTACTGGGTAACAGTTGAGAAAACTGTGCATACTTGCAATGCTTCACTTGTGAGCACAAAACCCATGCTCAGAACTCCAGCTGTAGGCTCAAACCTACACATTCAACACATCAAACCATCCAGTCTCCAGAGATACATTACACAAGTCTGTCGAAATCTTTCATACTATTTTCACACAATAACAAAGCCATGAGTGACTAATGTAAACCAGCAGTGCTGATCGCTGCCTAAAACTCACAGCTCTACTGAACCAGGCGGTATCCTACTTCAAGGCAGTTCTACTTTGATCATGGACAACTTCGATCCGGCTCTGTCCATCTAATCCCAGTGAGATCGATCACCCATGTTCAAGATTAGGGAAGAACCTGATGTTTTCTCTGACTTGGTTCTGGGGTGGATTACAGGCCTTCATGCTTTGGAGGAAGTGCTGGCAGTGATTATGGGGTACAGCAGCAACCTGACTGAACTCTTGAAATATAGTTTTGAGTTCCACTATGAAACAAACCACCCACTCCGCAAAACCTACAGTGGGTTTAAACATCTTCTGCATTTGACACTGTGAAATTTGTGTTTATGGGACTGGATGCTGTTCGACATCATACTGACGTTATTATTATCTGAGAAAGTGTTGTGCTTAGATTTACCAAGACACCAAGCCTGCAATCAAAATATAAACTCAAACATTTCGCATTACCCTCATTGCATATGAATAAATGTCTTCTTTTGATCATACATTGTCCTCACATAGAATTTTGGGCACCCACCATCAGAAACTATATTTAACCAAATATCAACATCTTATAACTTTGCTTGCCTGCTGGGATACTTGTTCAAAAGAAGCAAAACTGAATTCAAAGACCTACAAAACATTTGAGCTATAATACAGAAAACACACGTTGAAAATAAATCTTTGCCTGCTGTGAGACAGAACAGAAATGGTTCATAAAGCACTGGACCATGTTGTTGTGAATCTAAGTTTCAACCTTTAAACAGCTTTGACTTACAATGGTTGTCAGCAATCCTCCATTGTTGTAAGAATCTATCAGGTCACAGTCTGTAAAGCAACCATATAATATTCACAGTCATTTCCAACAAGAAGTAATCTGTGCTCCCCAAATGAGCACACCAATCCTACAGAGACATGCATGTTCAGTTCTCCCATTGCTGAGCTGTATTCATATCTGCCCTAGTGACACCATTACACCCGGGCGTCAAGACAAAGCCTGTCGTGGGACAGTAGGGAGTGCCGTTTCCATAGAACGCCTGTTGGATTGAGCTGAAGTCAGCAACCCCTTCCCATTTATTCCTACCATTCTGGATTGAAAAACTGACCTCTTTATATGATAATGCTTTGCTCACCTGAGAGGCATAAAAAGAGCATTAAAGGTTAAATATGTATGAAGCTCATGCTCATAACATGTTGCTGCCATGACTCTGTTGGAAATGGGAGCTGTGTTTGCATGGGATTGAAATTCTGTTCAGTGGGTGTAATCTAAAGCGAAACCTCAGGGGACGTTCACGATGCAGCAAGTCCCAGAGCACAAGTTCTGTGAGCTGTAGGCTACTACTGTTACAGTAAACTCCGTTCCATTCACAGTTACATTCCTACTTCACGAACTACTTGTAAGATGAAGTGTAAGCTCTGTTGGTGTTTAAATGTCAATAGAAAAACCATTTTGGGTTCCTAAAGAATCTTTCAGTGAACAGTTCTTAAAAGAAATATTTTTTTTTAATGGAAAGAATATTTTCATAATCTGAAGAATCTTTTTCCATAATACAGAACATTCACTATTGGCATCTATGGTTCAAGGTTCTTTGGGTTCTTCTATGGCAAAATGGTTCTTCTATGGCATCGCTGTGTTTCTTGTAAAGTGGAAAGGTTCCATGGATGTTAAAGGTTCTTCATGGAACCATATAAGCCAGTAAAGAACCTCTATTTTTAAGAGTAATGGTATCCTTTATTCTGCATTTATAAGAACATCAACAGAGCAAAAAATATTTTTTTCAAGTTTTTATCATCAGAAATTTTGAGTTTTATAAGTCAATGTCATCACTTCCCTCTACTCTATTACACTTAAAAAAAAAAAAAGGAAATTATATATTTTTTTCTTTGAGTACAATGGAATGCAGCATACTGCAAGGTCCCCAGATGGATTGTTTATCAGAATTAGGCTTTTCCCTTCAGTTCATATCACAACACTGCTCACTAATCACCATGTGGGTGAAGATCCTGCTGAGAAAAGCCCAAACATTCAGTTACGTCTCCTTTAAAATTGCCTCCAGCTTAAAGAGCACTCTCATGGCCACCCTGTTCTCCAGTGATCCCCTCTCCTTAACATCAGCCCCTCCTCCTCCAGCTCACTTTAATGGGTACCTCCAGGTCATTTGCAGCTGGCAGAACTGGCCGTAAAATCTGGAGACCAACAACAGGTCTGAAACACGAGCCACAGCCACACCGGATCAATGCTGCTCTTTAAAAACAACAAAATGCTAATTTTACACAGGTTTATGACATCAGCTTACACACAGCCCATGACAAGGAGATCTAAGTGCAGATGTAATGGTTTGGACTACTGAGGGTCAGATTTTTTTTTTTTTTTTAAAGGATGAACAGTGCAATTATTGAAATGAAGAACATAATAGATGCCATATGTTTTTGTTGCTTAAATTTAAAGCATTGTAACTGTGATCACATTATAGTTCTTAACATTTTAACACAAGCAGAGGGGTATATATATATATATATATATATATATATATATATATATATATATATAGCAGAGCACAAAAGTATAGCGCGGTATCAAATACTGATACTATATCACATTGATCGTGACAGCACAGCGCCCCCTGTTCTTCTTAATGGGTAATTATTGAATTAGACAAAATGTGGTTTGGTTTTCATGGGGCGCAAAAAGAACCACTGATCAATAATATAAAAAGATAGGATATTTCTGTAAGCCATTTATTTCTAGCTGTAAATCATACTGCTGATTTGCTCATACACAGCTCCCGTTGTTAGAATCTGAAAATGAAATGAGTACAAGGCGAAACTTGATATTTACGCGCACATGCATCCAATTACGCAATGCATATTAATCTATATATATAGTTTGTGCTTATGATTTGAGGTCTTGTGGAATCCACTCCAAGTTCTGGTGCAGTAGGCTACTACATTAGATGTCCCAAGCCAAAACCGAATAACTAATCAAAAGGGATAGTTAATCGTAAATGCGCTTCTCTAAGCACTCAAGCTCGCCACCAAAGCCAAATCATTGTATGACGTGTTTCTTTAAAAATCTGTTTCACTTTATAGTCTTCTTAAATCAAAGGAAAACGCTGATAGTCAGCAATTAATTAAGATCACTTTGGCTAGTTCCATCATGATGTCAGACTTCAGGAAGCGCACTGGAATAATAGCGATAGTGGAACAGTAATGCGCTGCAGTGCCGTCTATGTTCAGCACTCCGCCCCTCGTGCAACACTTCTGTGTGTTTGCAGTTCAATGCAAAGCTGCTGTTTTCTTTATCTTTTAATTTTTATTGTTTATTTTGTAAGTTACGATGTGTTTTGAAGGGAATCAGTAGCATAGCACGACAAAATCAAATTTAATTATTGTTTGAAATCTTCACGTTGTGGATTTCTTGGTCACTCCTGGATTAATGTCCAAAATAACGCACAGCAATGCTGGAGTTCGTTTATAACACTCCAGCATGGAAATCTGTACATCTCACATATTTCTGCACGACGCATGGTCAAAAACGGATTCAGCCTACCTTGCTAGAGTAGGGTCCGGGAATGAGTAGTTTTAATGCCTGTCTCTTCAGCTCCACCAGTCGAGCGTTGCAGTTCTCGCACCAGATGCCCCGATCAGAACCAGGTGAGCTCCCGCTACCCGATGCTGGAGAGCCAGTGCCGAACCCTGGAGATCCGCCTAAAGAACCGGGCGAACCGGTGTTGATTCCAGGCGATATAGTAACAGGTGAGCCCGAGAAAGAGCCCGGGGATGATATTCCAGATCCAGGGGAAGGGGTTCCCGAGGACCCGGGCATGGAGCCCGCGCCTTCAGGGACCGGGCGACTGGCGCTCCGGGACTCCTCATAAGCCTTTCGGTACCAGGTTTCAGGAGAGAATGATGGTGACTTCGTAGGGGATGAATCGGTCATCTGCAAGAAATTATAGTTAAGGATGAAAAGCAATGATTGAAACATTAATGTCTGGGTTACATAGATGGTAAATGTGAAAAAAGTGTGCAAAGTGGTCTATTATTTTGCATATTGAGTTTGACATTAAAGATTTCTTCACTTTAAGATAATTGCCCTGAATACGTAAATATGCATATATGAATACATAACTTTACATAAAATAGCTATAATAAACATAATAAATCTTACCCCATATTTTCTACTCCTGGTGCCAGATCTGTCTTTATTCCCTGTTAGAGAGGTCATGATGAAGCCTGATAGAGAGGGACTGATGAAATAACTATGCTCCCTGTTACATCCGCAACCAAAATATCCAAAAATCAATCTCTGGTCAGTTCAGTAGCCCAGTCTCAGCGACTAGTAACATGCAAAATTCTATCCATCTTCCACAGTGGAATATGAATAACAGATGGTCCAATTTTGAAATGTCCAACAGTGGATAATCCAATTCTTTCTTATGCACCCTGATATTCTGAATCCATGTGCAGTGTTTTAGATTTTAAAGCATCCCAGCACAAGCTCATTTTCCCATGCATGTGGAGTTATGTGAAGCGCAGGCTGACAGTAGATCAGGCTGTTGGGGGACTGATCTCTGCGCTGCTCTCACTCCAGAGGAGCGCACACATCTGTCTCTGGGTAGATTGGCCACGCCCCCTCCGCACCTCTCAACGAATAGCATGTCCGAGATCTAGACTGACATGTGGGAGTGTACTGTTGTCCACACGCTAAACTACACTAATAGTTTCTTTATTAAAAGTAAATTTCGATTTTATTGTCGAGAATTATATAACTGTTGTTCTGTTAGCAAAAATGGTATTGAACTAAATATCAACTATATGTTTATCTACGTATTTTTATTCATATGTGCAGATTTATAATCAATAATAATGACAACATAAGCCTAATCTAATTTATGTAGTTACTCAAAAACGTGTATAAACTACATAAATGTAAAAACGCTATTTTTAATTATGACCATTTACGATTTTAAAACGCGAATCAGTCATAAACCCAATACAACGAATATGATTAAACTGTTTTGGAGCATACTATTAGCAACATAAAAAAATAATTTATCTAAAATGTAATATTATGATATTTTAAATAATATCATGATATTAAAATATAAAGAGTTCCAGGTCAATGCTCAATTGCTAAAAAAATCTTCTACGGCTTACACTGCTCTAAACATGTCATTTTAACCTCTGAAGTTATTATGAAACCAACAACAAACATTTGCAATATAATTTTGCAATATTTGGCAGTATTTCTTAATTTACCAAACCCTGTTGAATTGGCATGAATACACATGGTCAATATTGTTTTGATTGTATTGTTAGTAGGAATTTGAAGTGAAATTTTGTAAGCATGGGAGAGTAGCGCCACCTACTGCTCACACAACTAAAATAAACACACCCAACTATAACCCATTGCTTTATTCGAGACAGTAAGAATAAACAAGTAAGAAATTAACAAACGACCATCAGTTTTTAGTAAAATGAAACAGTAATGCTTTATCTTACATAATTAAGATAAAGATACACCTATATAACCTTAGCATAAACAAAAGAAAACTGTCATAAACCTAAAAGATCAATATTTACCAGATTATTTGTTAATCTATTTTTGGACCACTGAACCCTCACCTTTACTTATTGATACATAAAAAGCACATACAAACAGGAAAGGCTGAGATGGTTATTGTAACCTTTTCCAGTTTTTACAATATTCTTCACAATACTTAATGAACAATTTTGGGTTTCTCAGATTACATGAAAAATATATTTAGTTGCACACTATTCTCTGAGAGTTATGCATTTCATTGTTGTGTCAGGTATGTAGATAAAGTAAACTCAGAAAAACAATTCTAACTATAGTGTTCAATTGTAATAAAATGAATAGAATTTCAAATGCCACCAACATGCAACTTCCTTTCTGTAAAGTCTGTCATAAATCATATGCTTTTCTCTGGTCAGTTCACAGGGGGTCAGTTCGGTTCCCGGTATCTCCCCTACACACACGCACTCACGGAGCACAGGTTAATTCTGAAAAAAATGAGCTGCAAGAATATGCCACCCCTTCACAAAATCTGTGTATCTGACTCTGCTAATGAAACTGAAAAAAGAAAGACACCACACACTGACTTTATAATGAAGCTCTCAGACACACAACTGGCCTTAGAAACCTGATCATTAATAAGGAGAATGATTCATCAGTCTATAATACACGGTCTCAGTCTTGCACACATTCTCCACTTTAAAGCATGTTTGAATAATTATTAATAGGGTAACATATCATCATATTGTGTAATCTTGCCAAATTATATAATAAGAAATTAGTATTTGGGCATTATGAACACCATTAATGATGTATATCATGGGTAAAGAATCAAAATGATATGTACAGTATATTATTTATTATGGTAACTGATGATTTCCTTTACGATACCTTGATCCTAACTCTATAAAACTACTTATATATTCAATCTATTCATGCCGTCAGCCATCATCGAGTGTCATCAAAGGTCATCATGCTCACAAAGTCCTTGTAGAGAATGGCATTCTTATCAGGATCAACAGCTGCAGACAGCATTTCATCTATCTCTTCCTGTGTGAAGGACTCTCCTTCAGAAGACAGAGAAATTAAGAAACTTCACTTGATGTCTTTGTGGGTTCCTTGCATTGTTAAAGTCTGTGACAAATGCATTGGACATCGATTTCAAAAAATCAGAAGCCTATCCTAAAATACAAACCACTACTTTCAAAAGTCATACATTGACATACCTTCTTGTGTTAAATATTTGGTCAGTTCCTCTGGTTCCAAGTGGCCATTTTTCTGTTGATCTAACACCTTTAAAAGAGATAACAATACCATTACATTAATTCATTCTATTGGTCCAAGGTCTTCATCTTTTATATCCAGTTAAAAGTTTTTGAAGTTATTCAAACAACAAAAGAAGAATAACAAAAATGTTTAAGTGTCAGAGCAGTAGGCACCTTAAAGGCCTGAAGGAGCAGGTCTTCTGTAATAGGACGGAACCTGCAATAAAAAGGAGAACATCTAAAATTGTCACCACTACAGGACTTTAAATCAAAAACGTGTAAAGTGGTTCATCTATTGTATGTTTCATAGTTGAAAAAACTTCACTGATTATTTGGGCATATCTGATCTTGTCCCTTGCATGTTTTCAGGTGTACAATTGGAAATAATAATTGTAAATTGATTTTTAGATTCACACTAACAAAAGTGTGGTGGTCAGTGTTATTTTAGAATAATTTTTATATAAATTATTTATAATATTTTGAATTTTTGAATTATAATTTTTGTTTTTGTTTTAAATTCATTTATATATATATATATATATATATAATATAATATATATATATATATATATTATTTAGCCTCAATGTATTTTTTACTTAAAATTAGTTTTTTTTATTTAGTTTATTTACTATCAACTTTTTTTTAAGTTTAAGTTTTTTTTTTCTTTCCAAATACTTATTTCAGTTTCAGCTTTATTTCAATTACCAAAACAATTTTAGTATTTTTTGTGAACAATAACAACACTATATGTGAAAGTTGACTTTTGGAAAAAAATTTTATTGCATATGTATATACATCAGAAATCCCTGAGATGACATGAAGGTTATTTTTGAAATCATTTACATTTTAAATAGAAAAAGGGCCATATTGGACAACACCATTTAGACACAGAAAGTCAATTAAAAACAATCTGTTTTGGCAGGGATATCTAATTATTTATAATTGTGCCTTACTTGCGCTCAAGCAGGATCTTAGTCATAGTTGGAAGAAACTTCTCATAGCGCACAAACCCAGTGGGCTCTTCATCTTCTAGCTGCAGAAACAGTTACACATCATAATTCATTATCCACCCAGCCTGAAAGAGTTAATATCTAAATGGACAAAATGTAAAAACAAACCACAGACCTCAGCAATGATATCATGTAATTCAGCTTCCGATGGAAAACAGCCAAGTGAGCGGATAATGGTGCCTATTTCTCTTTTACAATGAAACATATCAGGGTTAAACTGATAAATCACCTTCATATGGAAAACATAAGCAGCTGTCAGAGAACAAATCTGAAGATAATAAACTACTTAAGTATCAAAGAAAGCAAGTTTGAAAACAATGAAATGTTACCTGACATCAACAGTCTTGTTGCATTCGTGATCAAACACGTCAAATGCATTACTTATCCTTTTCTGAGTTTCTGTTATAATGGATTCTAACAAAAGGAAATGATGTATTTCAGCAAATGTTACGAAACAAAGCGATTTTAGAAGTCTCAGTCACTACTTTATCCTATGTATTTAAATGACTATACTTTAATTTAATTATTTTTTTTTTTCTAGTAAACAGGCAGTCTTGTCCAGTCTGTCTGGTTTACTTTGCTACTCAACGTTAGCTAGAAATTTATACGATACTTTACACAAACCATTTGTGGATAACAATTGTAATAATGACAACTGAGCTACAGACAACACAAAATGTGTACAAATGCTAACGTTACTATAAGTTATATCGTAAGCTTGAAAAAGAAAAAAAGTTTAAAGTAGCATCATAACCCGCGTTGAACTTGTCCGCCATGTCCAAAACACTGGTTGCTAGGTAACGTGGACACTGACTGTTATTGTGATTATTTATTCGTGAAGTCGTTACTCACGTTGGAATTTTGAAAATCTTTTTTTTTATTACAAAATTTATTATATATAGCCTTTATGAAAAAAATCGCACTTTGACATTGAATAATAAAACGATACTATATTAGTTACTAATATATAAAATGGTTTGTTTATTATTTGCCACCTGTACGTTACTGTATTCATTTGTATTTATTTATTTTAACTGCATTCTGTGTATACATGAAAACTGACTGTAATTGTTTTGAAAACCTCTAAAATGTATTACAGTTAAGTCTCAAGAAAAAGTTATAGGCCACGAATTGCAGTTTATGCAAAATTATGTTCTCTTACAGTGCTGATTTGTTAATATACTAGCTACTTTTATGTCCTCCTGTGGCATTAAATAATACAATGATACTAAATTATTGACTTAGTGATGTTTAATATTATGCTACTGTTTATAACATAACATTTTTTATATAAATAGCATAAAGCCTTTAATTTAAAAAAGGAAATTCAAAAACGGTTTATACTGTTAAATATACGGCACATTAATATATGCTTTTATGGGCTCTTGTCTCATTAAACAGTAAAATGATACTACAATAGCAATATTTTATATTATACTAAACACTTTTAGAAAAGTCATTTATTTTGTCTAATATTTGCCTAAACTGTACTGTATTAATTTACTTACTTTTCTGCAAAGTAACAGTAATTGTTTTGAAAGTGTTTTGCCAAACAAATTTCTCTAAAATGTATATACATTTAAACTAGCCTTTAAAAGGCTATATTCAAATAAATCTAATCTTTTTGTATTATATTTTCTTTTCATTTATTATACAATTATAAACAAGAACTCTAACACTAACATGCTCTATTCTTTTTCTATTCTATCTGTTTTCTTTTAATTTATTATATTATTTAAAAGCCCATGCTACATGTACTGTTATAGCACTTCTATATCATTGCTATTTTGTTGTATTTTAATTGCTTCCATTGTCCTCATTTGTAAGTCGCTTTGGATAAAAGCGTTTGCTAAATGACTAAATGTAAATGTAAATGTAATCTAAAAAAATAAAAAATAAATAATTAAGATTTGCTATTTATGTAGAATGATTTTAGGATTCTACAATGTTAAATCAAAAAAGTAATATTTAATATTTTTATATGTATTATTATTACTATTTGAATTATCAGAACTGTATATTTAGAACTGGTAATTATAATTTTCTGAACATATAATCAACTGAATACCGATATTTTCTCTTTTGCATATTTAATAGCTATAGTGATGTTTACGGTAGTTTGCTCATGTATGATGTGTATTACGGTAGATTATACAAGGCTTAACTAGCCTCTTTCTGCTCCGACTGCTGCCCGTCAGTGACCGCGTCAAGCGTCTCCGGATAGTCCGCTCATAACCTGCTCTTCCTGTTCATATTTCATACTTCATACATCTGAGGGTATAACATCTAAAGACAAAGGATCGAAACGGCAAGATGAGCTCGCTGAATGTGAAGAAGCTGAAAGTGAACGAGCTGAAGGACGAGCTGAAGAAGAGGAGTCTGAGTGATAAAGGGCTGAAGGCTGAGCTGATGGCGCGTCTGCAGGCCGCTCTGGATCAGGACGCGCTGTCCAGCAACGGAGCTGAGGGACAGTACGAGGATGGAGACGGCCTCGGTTACATGGGCGAGGAAGACCGTGAGGAAGATCTGGTTGAAGAGAGCATGGAGGCTGAGGAGGAGGAGGAGGAGGAGGAGGGCGATAACGCGGAGGCTGAGGAGCAGCAGGATGATGACATGGGGGAGGAGGAGGAGGAGGAGGACGCAGGAGTAGAGATGGATAAGTCAGATGATGAAGATGAAGATGTCCTGCTCAAAGAAGATGATGAAGAGATGGAGAAATTTGATGAGGATGGTGTGGCTCTCGACATGGGCCCTGGCGAGGGTGAGATTACGCGATGAAGCTTATGCGATTCATATTTTATATATTTGGGCTGCCATAATAATTCATTCTGACAGCAGAGAGCAGGATTTGGAGCTGGTGCCTTGGTGTCCCATTTGTGCTTCTTTGACTTACTACTGATGCAATTAACAGAATACTAAACTTATTCACATTACAGACATTTTATTTAATAGATTTAACTGATGCTAAATAAATAAATATAAAGACAATTATTTTTTCATTTGAATGTATTTGATTTGTTTAATTGTTATCTTAAAAAGGTTATTTATTATTATTATTAGTAGTAGTAGTAGTATTGTATCTCAAACTTTGATATAAAATTTCCTCATTTATTGGCTACAAATTAAAATATACTATTTCCATATTTATGGTCAGCTATACTATTTCTAGTTTTTTTTGCTAGACTTTTTTCACTTCAGGAGGGGACGCCATTTGTAGGGGCGTTCCAAAGGAAAGTGAACAACTGAATCTCCATTAGATTTACCTCTATAAAGTGTTTAATTCATTAATTAATTACTAAATAAGTGTTTAATTAATTTATTTTTATTCAGCGCTATTTTTTATTAAAAATTTCTTTATCTTTTATTTATTTATTTATTCCTCACTAATAATGTCTCAAACTTTGATATACTATTTGCATACTTATTGGCAAAATATTTAAGCATGTAGATAAAAAGCTTGTGTAGATGTTATACTGTATATCAAATTAAACAAGAAAATCAGCTGTTTCAGAAGCCACTAGTCTTGTTCTATCACAATTTGCATAAAACATTTTATTTTCACTTCACCAGATACTGATTGAAATCCAATGACGTAAAAATGTAAAATTCTGAAATGTTCAGGCACGAATAGGACAGTTTCCTGAGAATGACCCTTGATAGTGTACGTTGGTTCTCGGGATCCTCGAACCTCGAAAATTGCTTAAGAAATTATCGTTTTTTGAGTGATGTATGGCAGTTTGCATATTCCTGTTTTTCATGCACAAGTTGCATTCATAGGGAAAGAGGTGCTTGTGCCCATCACCAAATGTGCCTTCATTATTTGCACACACTGTTACACCTTTCTTCAAGATGCATGCAATGTGAATCTGAAAATGTGTGTTACTTAGCTCAAAATCTTGGCAACAACCTTTTGTTTGTACCTATACAAGTACTGCAGTGTACAAACCACACTGTAAGGCATTGCTCCTTTATCTAAAACATGTGAACTTATAATTAAGTACACCTTTCTTTTAAAATACTGGTCACTGCGCAACTAAAATAACTAGAAATCCTCCAGTAATTATGTGGACCATCATGTTACATCATGATGGGTCCTGCAGGGAGGTACGCCTCCTTATGTTTTATTGTTTTATTTCCAAAGGGGATGCGGACAAAGACAAGAATGATGAACAGAAGAATAAGAAGGGTGTAAAGAGACGCCGAGATGAACATGGAAGGGGCTACTTTGAATTTATTGAAGAAAGCAAATACAGCCGGTAAGAAATGTGCAGTCGGCCTCTGGTACTCCTGATGTTCCGCTGCACCTTAAAGATTTATGTGCAGTTTGGCAGTAAAGAGCCAAATCTGACATGCTGTTCCTCATCAGTGCAAAGAAACACACATTTTTACTGACTGTCTTTCGTGACTTTACATCTATAAAAAGGGCATCTCTGTTATGGTATCTCTCTGTCCGTGGTATTTTACTTTAAGAATCTTGCTTCTAGGTCAAAGCTTGAACTGTTAAAGGAAGAAAAGTGTTTATCTGAGAATATCGCAAGGGTATTGATGCAGTTCCAGAAATTTCACTTCCTTTTCTGTTCATATTTTCATATTCTGTATCAGATATGTTCTTTAGAAATTATGACTAAAGTAATCTGGTGTAATTTTTTTATGTGTCTTTTCATGATGTTTATTTGAATTTAAATATGTATTCAATTAATTATCAATGATGTGTTGTATTCCCAGGTACTGTACATAACCACTAATATATAATATATACCACTATATATATATATATATATATATATATATATATATATATATATATATATATATATATATATATATATATATATATTAGGGGTGTAACGATACGCGTATTCGTATTGAAGAAAAAAACACCATCTTATATGTTTATGTTAGGCTACTCAGCAGGCGCTCGCTCACTCAGTACACGCTGAAGGCTCGTTGCAAAATAGCCAATGCGTTTAACAGACTAGAAATGAGAAGATCCTCCAATAACCAACAGGTCTGGTGTTTGGGTGCACTTTGGATTCCCTTAAAGCTATAATGGTGATGGCAAGAGAGTGGGGGATAAAAAAACAACGGTATGTCGCATCTGCAACATGACAGGGTACACCAGCGGGATTACAAAAAAAAAAAAAAAGGAGAAACATGCACGCAGCAAACTATCCCTGCAGCATTTAGACACTATAGCTTACAGGGAATCCAACCCAAACACCAGACCTGTTGGTTATTTTAGGATCTTATATTTCTGGTCTGTTAAATGCATTAGACATTTTGCAACAGAGCCTTCAGCGCGTGCTGAGTGAGCGAGCGCCTTAGGGGCCTTTCACATATCGCACCTAAAAACGCATGGAAAACGCTAAGCGCGTCTTTCTCCTCCTTTCCAAAGCGCTCGGGCAGAAGCGCTCATGAGGCGTCTGTCTTTGCTAAGCAACAATGACGTGCTCTCTCCATGAGACGCGGAAATTTCAGCGAAGGATAAATGGATTTGCAGCTCTAAAAATCGCTTGCAGTAGCTCTGCTACTGAATTTATTTCAAAATTGCAATCCATATACAACTATGATCAGCTGTTCCTTCATCTTGGCTGAGCTCTCAACGTTGTTACGGGAAAGGATGAAGCTGATTGGTTGGTTCTTGTCACATGACCCGCGGTGCGCTTGCGGCATTCTGAAAAGTTGAGATGTTTTTACATTTTGCTGTATCTAAAACGTATCGAACCGAACCGAACCGAACCGTGACATCAGTGTATCGTATCGAACCGAACCGTGAATTTTGTGAACCGTTACACCCCTAATATATATATATATGTATCTGTATCAGATATGTTCTTTAGAAATTATGACTAAAGTAATCTGGTGTAATTTTTTTATGTGTCTTTTCATGATGTTTATTTGAATTTAAATATGTATTCAATTAATTATCAATGATGTGTTGTATTCCCAGGTACTGTACATAACCACTAATATATAATATATACCACTATATATATATATATATATATATATATATATATATATATATATATATATATGATCAAAACAGATTTTCAATAGATTTTCATTGTGAAATAATAATCTTTAATAATCTAAAAGTCTCAATCTTTGAGAAGACAAGTGTTTTAACGTTAAATTATTAAAAAAGTCAAATAAAAACACACACACACACACACACACACATATATATATATATATATATATATATATATATATATGTGTGTGTGTGTGTGTGTGTGTGTGTGTGTATTTGGTCACATTTTCAGCTTTTAAACAAATAGTAACTTCTGATTTTATTTAATATTTTATTAGAAAATAGTTAATATAAATAATTAGAAGTATTGTAAAAAGTGGAGTGTTTAACCAATGTTTCACACCTGTATATTTTCTCAGTTGGAACACATTTTAATTCCAAGAGGAACTCAGTGGGATCTTATAAAGGCACTGAACTGAAGTAGATTCCATTTCATAGTTGTTTTTTGATGGTTCCCTCAGGACAAGGTCTCCCCAGCCTCCACTGGAGGAAGAGGACGAAGAGTTTGATGACACAACTGTATGTTTGGACACCTGTACGTATGATAATCTCATACAAATACCGTTCAAATATCGACCAAATAGAAAATGCTGAATTTTTCATAGCATAACATGCAGAATAAATTTCTGTAAAGTGTAAAGGTTCAGTGAGGTTATTAAAGTAGTAAGTCTGTAGCTTCAAAAATAATGAATTTTTCGCTGATTTTCCTCAGACAACTGTGACCTGCACTTCAAGGTGTCCCGGGATCGGTATAGCGCCTCTTCTCTCACCATGGAGAGCTTTGCATACCTGTGGGCTGGGGGACGAGCATCTTATGGTGTGGCAAAAGGCAAAGGTTGCTTTGAAATGAAGGTGAGAGCATTGCTTTTTCATGGTTTCTTTTCATAGTTGCCCTTTCATGCCCTCAGCCTTATTCTTGCATATCTTTGCACCAGATTATTGAGAAGATTCCTGTAAAACACATTTCCAGTAAAGGAATTGAGATTCATGATGTCCTGGTGGGTTGGTCACTGGCAAACAGCTCTCTTTTACTTGGTGAGGGTCTTTGATTTTTTTTTGAGGAATCTATTGGAGTTGATCTAATAAAATAATTTGTAATTTAATAAAAAATAATTTAATTTATATAATGAAACATAATTTGCATGTTTCTTGGCATTATATATTCACAGGGGAGGAAGCGCACTCATATGGCTTTTCATCTAAGGCCAAGAAAACCAGCAACGGTTTGACGGAGGACTTTGGGGAGGCTTTTGATGAGAATGATGTTGTCGGCTGCTTTATTGTAAGGATTCTTCATCCACAGCTACCGTATTTTTCGGACAATAAGTTGCACCTGAGTATAAGTCGCATCAGTCCAAAAGTAGGTCATGATGAGGAAAAAAACATATATTAGTTGCACTGGACTTTAAGTCACATTTATTTGGAACCAAGAACCAAGAGTTCACATTACCGTCTACAGCCGTGAGAGGGCGCTCTGTGTTTTCAGTGTAGACTACAGGAGAACTGAGCAGCATTAGAGCGCCCTCTCACGGTTATAGACGGTAATGTGAACTCTTGGTTCATTTCTCTTGGTTCATGTCAAATTAATTTTGATAAATAAGTCGCACCTGACTATAAATCGCAGGACCAGCCAAACTACGAAAAAAGTGTGATTTATATTCCGGAAAATACGGTAGTTTAAAATCTCTGTGCAATTACACATTTTGACCACTAAGTGGTGCCACGTATTCATGCTCTTCAGTTTTTTTTTTTTTTTTTTAAGAAATTAGTATTTTTTATTCTATTCTGAATGGCAGTAAAGACATTTAAAATGTAACAAAAAAAATTATTTCAAATAAATGCTGTTCTATTGCACTTCCTATTGGTCAAAGAAACGTAAAAAATGTATAATGGTTTACACTGTTTTCAACATTTATAACAAAAAATGTTTCTTGAGCAGCAAATCAGCATATTAGATCGATTTCTGATGGATTTTGTGACACTGAAGACTGGACTTACAGGAATAAATTACATTTTAAAATAGAATATATATATATATATTTGTACATATTAGTGTGTGTGTGTGTGTGTGTGTGTGTAAATAAACCAAATTTAACACATAATTAATTGTCAACATTGTGAAATGAAATGTTTTCTTTTTTTTTTCTTTTTTTTTAGCAAGAGGTGTGTGTATATCATGTGTATATCAGGTCTATATACAGTATATCATGGTTGCTGTGTTTTTTGGCAGAACTTTGATGGTGAAGAAGTGGAAATTTCCTACTCCAAGAATGGCCAGGATCTGGGAACAGCTTTCAGAGTTAGTAAGGATGAGCTGGAAGGAAAGCAGTTCTTCCCTCACGTCCTCTGCCACAACTGTGCGGTCGAGTTCAACTTCGGCCAATGTGAAAACCCGTTTTTCCCCCAACCTGAAGGCTTTACGCTCCTGCAGCAGATCAATGTTTGCGATCGCATCAGAGGACCAAAGGGCCCCGAAACCAAAGAGGACTGTGAGGTTAGTTTTATAGCCAAGCAATACTTTTTTCTTTCTCTCATGTCATCATTAAAAAGCCTTCTGTAAATCCTCCCAGGTCATTGTCATGGTTGGACTGCCTGGATCTGGAAAAACGGAATGGGTTACAAAGCACACACAAGCCAATCCTGGAAAATACAACATTCTTGGAACAAACACAATCATAGAGAAAATGATGGTGAGTGCTGACACAAGAAAACAGTTTTAGACGATATAAACATCCTATTCACTGTTATTTTTCTGTTGAAATGCAGATTTCCAGTTTGAAGCGACAGATGAAGGATGTCACAAAGCTCTCGGCGATATCTCAGCGTGCTCCCCTCTTCCTCGGGAAATTCATAGAGATCGCTGCACGTAAAAAACGCAACTACATTCTTGACCAGGTGACTAAATATAATCTAGAGTTTACAAATGCTCATCAAAATCACAGCATATACCAATCTCTCTCTCTCTCTCTCTTATTACATTTATTTTTCATTTTACATGTTCAGTGCATTATCATTATACCATCTGATGGAAATACTGACCAAAATACTCTCCGTTTAGACTAACATATCAGCGCCAGCCCAAAGAAGGAAAATGTGCCTGTTTGCCGGTTTCCAGCGTAAAGCAGTGGTAGTCTGTCCGACAGATGAGGAATATATACAGAGAACTCAGAAAAAAGCAGAAACAGACGGCAAAGATGTACCTGAACATGCAGTCCTAAAAATGAAGGGTAAAATCCTTTTCTTAAGCCATACTTGATCTGAGATGTGTGCAACAGTGTTATTTTAGTATTACTTACATACTATTGTGGTGTTTACAAATTTTTTTATAAGCTATAGTAAGTTTTTTTGTCATGTGCCATATATATATATATATATATATATATATATATATAGAGAGAGAGAGAGAGAGAGAGAGAGAGAGAGAGAGAAATTATTTCAGTTTTTCAGAACTTTTAGTAAATTTTGTAATTTTTGTTTTATTCCAGTATTTTTTTCTTTAATTTTTATATTCAGTTCATTTAGATTTTAGTTATATTAATTTTAGTACTTCAAAACTTATTTTATTGCAGTTAGAAGCCAGGACAAAGTTGTTGTTGTTTTTTTTTCAATTTTTTTTGTTTAATTTTATTTATTTATTTTTAGCAATTTTAGTATTTAAAAAATTCAGTTGCAAAGGCAATATTTCTGTTTTAATTTTTATGTTATCTACTTTAGTTTAAGTTTTATACATTTTTCATCTAAGTCATACATTTAGTTTATTATTTTGTTTTATTTCATTTTTATCTTAAATTTATTTTTATTTCATATTCAGTTACTTCAGTTTAAATGGATTATCTTTCCTTACTTCACAAAGCAAATTTTTAATTTCATTTTATTTTAATCCAATATGGTTTAGGTTATTATTGTGTAGTTTATTTTCTAAAAGCATTATTCCTAGAAGTATTTTATTTTTATTTTGCTTTATTTTATTTTACAAGTTTAACAATTTTAGCTATACTTTTAATTTTAGTTAACAATATAAACACTGTTGTGCAATTCACAAAACTCCCCAAATGCCACACTATAATGTTTTGCAGGACTATACACGCTGCCTGTAGAGGGTCAGTGCTTCAGTGAAGTGCTTTATGTCGAGCTGCAGAAGGAAGAAGCTACCAAACTTCTTGAACAGTACAAAGAGGAGAGCAAAAAGTCCCTTCCTCCCGAGAAGAAGCCCAACCAGGGAGGTGTTCAACCAAAGAGGGGAGGCGCTCGGGGACGAGGAGGCAAATATCTGTTCAATCATGGAGGAGGACCGGGTCAGAGGGGAGGACGAGGAGGCAACTTTCAAAACCGAGGCAACTTTAGGGGTGGTACGCCGTTCCAGATCAACTAAATATTTATTTTTATTCATTATATACATATTTGTATAGAGGAACATTAAAGACATCATAAAGCAGCACTTCCAGAATGTGACCTACTTTAGAGTGAATCAGAATATTGAGCATGAAATCATGTATAAATGATTCGGGTTGTCTGACAGTGCCTGGACCTCGTGGTGGGTTCAGCAGACCACCGAGAGGCTTCCTTCCTCCCCCTGCCTTCCGAGGAGGCTTCAGCCGGGGCAGTTTCAACCGTGGTGGTGGGATGCCAAACAGAAGAGGCGCCCCCAGGCCGGGAGCTGGACGTGGCAACGTGGTAAACATGGGCAACAGGGGAGGAGCCATGAACAGGGGCAACATGGGACGAGGGGGAGGGGCTAACCGGGGCAACTTCAACCAGGTGAGAGATGCAAATCACTTTAAGTTGGAAATGAACATTTAGTTGTTGTTGTAAATCTTCAAATATTAAAAACAATAAAATTTGTGACCCAAATGTGAACCAGGAATGATAAATCTGATGTTTCCACAGAAATTCAGGGGCCGAGGGGGAAATAATCGAGGTTTTAAAAATGGAAACTTTAGCATGAACAAAGCACAAGCTTTCAACCAGAGCTGGCAACAAGGGGTAAGTCCTTATGTAAATATGTAATAAGGTATAAATATGCTGCATAATTGATTTATATATGATTTATCAGGGCTTGAAAACAAAAAGAAAATTCAATCGGTTCACTCCAAGCAGAATCGATATTTGAACGTTTCTGTTCCTGCGATATTTGCAGTATTGTAAAAAAAAAAAAAAAAAAAAAAACGAAAAAAAAACAAGGATGAAATATTGCGTTTTGAAAGTGAAAAAAAAAAAAAAAACTAAACTTGCGGCATTGCATTTTATTAGCCCTATTACTTTACGAAATAATGAAGGCTAAGATGCCTGTAGTCTAAAGCAAAATGTTTACAAACATTATAAAAACTGCTATTAGTTTCTCTCAAAAACAAACCAAGTTTAGGCTATAAAAACGTAAATCCAAAAACAAATTAATTTAAGCTCAAGCTGATGCCTGGATCTCTCATGCGGCTCGAATCCAAATGTTTCCATGTTCCCGGCGTATCTGGATGATAAAATATTATTTATTATATAGTGTTTGTACTTTTATTTACATAAAACATCGTCCTTCAAATCGGCTTTATCAGCACAGTGAGGCGCTGTCACTGTGAACGCAACATGTTGTAGCTACAACGGAGCAGTTTAACTTTTTGTTTCTTTAACTCTATTTTATTTTGTTAATGTACAGGCTTTAATAAAGCAAAATGAACTTGTGTCAGCGCGATGATCATACCAAAGCTGGCTGATTATATAGAAGCAAGACATTATTCAAAGCTGTCAGCTTTTGCAAAATAAAGAAAACTTCTCTCTGCAGTTTCGTTTTCCTTTCCGAAAACTTTGGAATGTGTCACAATGAACCGCAAATTAGCACACTTTTTCTTTCGTTTCGTTAATCTGTCATTATGAGTTAAATTAATTTTAGTTTCTGTTTCTGGTTCTGTTCCTGTCAAAATTTCGTTCGTTTCCGGTTTTTGTTTTCGTTCCTTGAACTGGTTCAGAGCCCTGTGATTTATGAAAGAATATATATATTTAAAATTTGCAAACACTATTAATGGTCCTAAAAAAAATATTCAGGTTTCATTCTTTAATTCTTTGTCTTCATTTTTTTGTATCATTGTCTTCATCAGTTCTGGAATCAGAAGCCATGGAGTCAACAGTACCATCCTGGATATTACTGAACAATAGCTGTGATGGACTGATATCATATAAAGATCAGCTTTACTTCCGAAGTCAAACGTTCATTTGATCTACTGTCCTTTTGTTTTTGTACAGATTTTAATAGGACATTCCATACTGGGAGCTTTCAGAGCTTTACAAGTGACCTGTTACAGGTTTTTAATGTAATATTTTAGTTTGTCTTTGACCGCAGGTTTGTATGACAACGCGGTTCAATTCAGGAATCTCAGTATAACTTCAGGGTGGGATGTTTGTATTCAGGGTTCTGGATTTTATTTATAATTAGACTCGTGTGAATCTTTGTGTAGCAGTATAGCTCTGTAATATAAGAATAGTATTGTTGAAGCACTTTGCAGTTATATGAAAAATATTTGTCCTGCTGCAATAATATTTGTAGTTAAAAGAACATGAAACATGTATAAACTAAGATATTTAATTTAGAGGGAAGAATTTTGCAGACAGTACATTTAAAAAAAGGAATTGAAATGACTGGAGATGTCAACTGTAATTACAAAATAATTGTGTGTTTCTTGAAAAATCTCTTCAGTCCACTGGAAAGCAGTCCATAGCCTGTACTAAAATGAAGTAGGTGTTAGACAGTCTGTAATTGTAAGTCAAAATCTGCCCAGTGTAGAAAAGCAAAGCCTGTTCTTGCACTTGTCATTGGAAACACAGCAGTCCAGTTCTACAGGTGTTTTTTTTTTTAAGTTTTTTTTTATATATAAGGAGCAGTAAACATAATTTTTTATTATTTACCACTAAAAAAATATAAATAAAAACAAATGCAGGTTTCAGGGTATTATTATATCTTGAATTTATTTTATGAGTGCATCAAAAGCTTTTTTCCAGCTGTATTTCTCAGAAATTGAATGTATTATTTTATTTACTTATTTTATTTTGAAATGTGGCTTACTGCTCCTTAAAGATTTTTACTTAATTTAAGTTGAACTTCATAATAAATTTGTTCTTTTTGTATTTATTTATTTTTAATATTTATCTGCATCTTTAATATAACCTTAGATGTGACCCCAATTTTTGTAGACCTGTAGAAAATTGTAGTTTGCTTTAAAAATATAGCAATTATATAATTCTGGTGATTATACATTTATTTCATAATAGTTTTGTCTTTATAGTAAAGCTCTAAAAAGGATGCCAGGATGCTATTATGGACTGTCATCAATAGACTGACTTTATAATGCTTTAACGGAAAAATATGTTATTATTGTAACTGCGATAAAATGCAAACATTAACACAATTATAACACATTTGAAGGTTTCATTCTCTTATCTATAATTCCCACAGCAAATGCTTTTGCCTAACCATTCAATTTATCCAAAAGGTTAATTACTTGTTCTCTAGTTACTGAAATATGCATCTATATTGTTTTTCTTTTTCTTTGAGAATTGCAGATAATCTCACGTGTCAGTATTGTTAAGATGTCCTCTATGTTTCCAGACAAATATGATGTAATGACAAATATGTTTTACCTAATGTTGGCTAAAGAAATGGAAGATATTGGGAACATATTATTTTATTACTTTAAAAGTATTGCTGTTTTGTACTTGAAAATGATTAATGGCATGTGTTGTAGGAAATGAAGGTGACTTTAATTGAAGCTTGTTTTGATGTTGTATTTGTTCATGTTTAAGGTATTTGATCAGGTAACAAATATAGTATTTAAATTAGAACACTTTGTAATATAGACTTTTTTCCTTCTTTTATACCTTGCAATGTTTTTTATTTTATTTGACCTTAATCAAATAAAAAGAAAAAGACAAAATGAGTAACGTATTCCATGCATTCGCTTGGAAATACATTGTTTTAAAATGCTAATACAGTTAAAAGATAATAACTGGTTTACATTTGCATATCTATCTTTCTATCTATTAGGCATATTAACTGTTATAAATAAACTGAAGCCAACAAATGACTAAGCAAAATTTCAGAAAGTATCCTATAAGCATGCATATCCACGCAGAAATATAACACTCAAGTCCGTCTGTGACTATTTAACTCTTTAACTATTTAAACTCTGCCAAATGAATGAGATGTAGTTACACTGAAATCGGATATATTCAAGCTATTTGCTGAGTCGAGCACAACCCCTTTGAAAAGAAATTTCACATTTCATGCCTGTTTGTAAAATCTGCAACAGTATAATAATAATTAAAAAACATCCTTCAGGGTCCTATTAAGTCTTTAAATATTTTATATGTATTTATAAGTAGTTGTCTGTAATCAATTAGATATTGAACTTTTATTTTGAAACAAAACGATTGGAAATAACTCGCTTAGAGCCAGTGGGGGGAAAAGTGATAATAAAGGCAAATACACAAAATATAAACCTCCAGAGGGCGCTAGTCGGCCCAAAAATATACCAAACTCCATTAACACCCATGAAAATCTCAGGCCATATTTTTTCCTTATTTACACGATGTAAATTACATTAGTTTAAATCTATTAAATCAACGAATTTTGACCGAACGTCCCAATTCAAATATGCAATAAACAATCTCTATAACATGGTTATAAAACGCCTAATCGGGTAATCGTAACTATTATGATTGGTCCATCCTATTAGCGCGGAGAAAAGTAACGTGTACCACGTGACAATGCGCCTACGTGATCCTTTAATATATATCTGATTTTTTAACTTATTAAATACCTAAATGACAGAGACAATGAGTTTGATAAGAATTGAAGTGATAGCACAGAGTGAATATAAAAAAAAAGATCATCGATTGCTCAGCGGTGCTTATTTTGGGTAAACTCACGCCCTTCTATCCTCGTAATATTTCTAGAGCCGAAAACACATCCGCCACCTGATTCATCAGAACTACTCGCTCAGGAAGAAAGAGGGGCAGGACTGTTTATACATCTGCAATGGCCATTGAGCTGCGCTCTGGTGTCAAATATGGCTCGTTTTTGTCACTTGCAGTGGTGTTGGTGGCGTATTGGTTCCGCTCGCCGGACAGCTCGGTTCTGAACGAGAGGCTGGACGCGGTTCTGTCGTCACTGTTGCGCGCAGAGCGGAAAGTAGGAATGGACAGCGTTTCCAGACCGCGAGTGGCTATAGGTACAGACTTTGAAGTGCACTTAACAGCATGCAACAAATCATTATATGCAATTTTACAGGCTTGATTGGAATATTTTGTGCAGTTCTCAAAGTTCAGAATATCTAATTGATATAATAAAGTTTCTTTGAGTTTTGTATTTTTTTTATATAAAAACTAAAAAGTGCTTTAATAATAAAATATTAAGTAATATACGTTTTAATTTATGTAATTATACAATAATTGACATTTTTTAATGTTAGATGTACATCTTTTGTTTTAAGTATTTTAATTAATTATTATACTCATTTAATGTAGTTATACACACACACACACACACACACACACATACCACATTACATATACCACCTATACCACATACACACATTTTTAGTGTGTGTGTGTGTGTGTGTGTGTATATATATATATATATATATATATATATATATATATATATATATATATATATATATATATATATATATATATATATATGTATATATGTATGTGTGTGTGTGTGTGTGTGTGTGTGTGTGTGTATTCATTTTTAGTTGTATGATTTAAATGTATTGATTTATTTTTAAGCTCTTAATTAATTATTTATAATACACTGATAATTATTAAATTTAACCAGGGTAGTTAACTAAAAAAACTTTAATTACTTGAAGTGAATTAAACTTTTCCTGGAATATTATCAAATAATTGTATTTCATAGCTTACAAGGAAATGTTTCTTATTTTTGTTTAGTTTAACTTTATGTGCTAATATAACTAGGTTATAAAAGTTAATAAAATGACTAAAACTTAAACTAAAATGATGATAAAAACAGATAATATAAAAATAAAAACTTAATAAAAATATTCAAAATGTGAAATTATAATTGTATCCAAGTGATCCTTAAATAACACAGATTTGAACAAAAAATAGGTAATTTGTGTTCATTTTGGTGCATTATTATTCCTGATATTTCTTGCACTTGTTAGTATTTTGCTTTAGTTCTGCTTCTGAGGTTTGTTATCTTCTATAGGATCAAGCCTGTGCTGATGTTTTGCATGTTAGTTTTGCATTCTTTGTTTTTGTTTTTTTGTTTTTTTGGTTAACACTATAGTAACAAGTGCTGAGTGCTTGTTAGGTAACAAGGTTAGGCCTTGTTTACAAAAAGTCTTCATTGAGTCATTAACTTGAGTAACATACAAACCCTGATGCAATGCAGTTAAATTATTTGTTGCTTACATTACAGTCAATGGAAGCAAAAGTTCTGACTTTTCTAGACTCTTTGAATCTTTGTTAATTGGACTGATAATCAGTCACTTAAAGTTCTGTATGCACTGATCTGTGATTTCATCTATTTTCAACCCGTGATTGGTACTTGTCAGTCTGTTGCAATCTGACAAGCAATAGTGTCACTCTGTAGACATGTTTGAATTGGCCAGCTATGCATGGCAACTGATCCAGTTCATTCAGATATTGTATGACCTGGGATTAACATGTGTTTTGTTGGATGGTCAGGTTCAAAGATTGAATTATTGTAATATAAGATTAGATTATTGCACATGTGTCATCGTCTCTTATCAGGTTTTGGCGGCTGTGTGGATATCATTGTCGATGGAGTGACTCTGCTGAACAAAATGGGTTTGAAGCCGACAGACCAGCCCCTCCACCACGACTACATCGAGAACACGGAGCAGCTGGCACAGAGTTTCGCTTACTTTTTCTCCCCCGGAGCTGCTTCAGAGTAAGTGAGAGCCGTTCATGCATGTACGCAAAGCCCTCGGGAATGTAGAGATTGCGCAATGTAGCATAATACAGGTGTTGTGATTTATTTACTTTGAAGCCTAGGGAAAATTTGATTGTTTTACAAGTTTACATAGTTTATCTTTTTCCAAACTTCCGTTTTGTGTCGGTTAGAACAGTTCGAATTAAAACTAATTAACTGGTGCTGGGTTCCCTAAAAGTTCACACATGTAGCACTGTTCCTTAGATTAACCTTGAACAACTAACATTGTGCAACCACAAAGTGTCACATTAATAAAATGACATAAAAATTGTATTATTTCTTTAAAGGAGTAGTTCACCCAAAAATGTACTCACCCTCTGGCAATCCAGATTGTAGGTGAGTTTGTTTCTTCATCAGAATAGATTTGAACAAATTTAGGATTACATCAGTTGCTCAAAAATGGATCCTTTGCAGTGAATGGGTGCCATCAGAATGAGGGTCCAAACAGCTGATAAAAACATCACGAGTAACCCACATAACTCCAATCCATCAGTTAACGTCTTGTGAAGCATAAAGCTGAGTATTTGTAAGGAACAAATTCATCATTATGATGTTTTTAACTTTAAACTCTATCCATAATATTGCTTTCTTCAGTGAAAATTTGTCTCGTCTGAATCAGAAGAGAACTGTTTACAAGCAAAAAGAGTTCAAAGCCTTTCTAAACACATGTTGGTGGATTTTAAAGGGGACTTTTTCACTGAAGAAAGCATTATTATGGATTATGGACTTAAAGTAATGCCTTAATGATTGATTTATTTCTTAAAAACATTTTTTTTTTTTGTCAGTTGATGGACTGGAGTCATGTGGATTATTGTGATGTTTTTCTCTACAAATCTGTTCCGATGGAGAAACAAACTCATCTACATCTTTGATGGGCAGAAGGTTGCGCAAGTGTTAAGTGCATTTTCATGTTTGGGTGAACTATTTCTTTAAATGATTAAGCTGAAATGCATCAGACCGTCTTAGCTGTGTTGTGCTGGCAATATGACAGCTTCGTCCTGCCAGAGATTTCACACTTGAGAGCAGAATGACAAGCTCCTCAGATAATAATGCAGTTATGTTGAGACGCTGCATAGTGCTGTTTGATGAGTGTAATTTACAGCTACCACTGCCAAAGTGACACAGAAGCGTTTGGAGACGCGAGTGCCTCTGGTTATAACATGTTTGGATTGATGTGTGAACGTCTCCTCTAGAGAATAACCATCAGTCATATTGGCGTTTTTCATATCATTCTTCTCATCTATAGAGAGGCTTTTAAGCTTGGAAATTCTGTAAAAACTTGTGAAATGTGTTTTATACAAAATTATGTTTGAGTTACAGCTGTCATGACACTGCTAGTAAAACAATGATAATTATAACAATGGATTCAACAATGTCCAACCATTCGAAAAATTGTTAAATCATAATAACATGCGAAGATAATACCACTTCTTATCTGTTAATAATGTACCTAATTTTCTTTATGCGCCTGGTCTTATGGTTATGGTATATGTTCTTGTATGTTCTTATGATTTTTAGTTTGTTAGCAACTATTCATTATACTGTGAAAACTCATTTATATAAAAGTTTTACTTAGCTTTTATTTGTAAGTTTGACATGCTGAATCGGAAAATCACACCACTTTTTGTCTAATTAACAGTGAAAACTAAAAAAAAAAAGTTGACAATTTATACAAGCTAATCTTTTATTACTCCTTTTATTAATCTTTTATGGTAGATGCATAATACCTTGGTAACAACAACGGTTTAACATAAACAGCTACCAAAAGTGGGTCATCCAAAACTTCAGAAGTGTATGTTGGATAATTTTTGTCTTTTATGACTAGTCCCACATTGTTCTGCAGTGTTCCAGAAAGCACTAGAACGTTAAAATATCTTTAATAAACATGCAAAGTTAGAAGTGCAGTGCTAGTTTAATTTGCCATATGACGTGAAGCATCCTTCTAATATTATCACGTGCCTGCCGCCCTTTAATAAATCCTGTTTGGTCTAACACTATCAAATCGAGTAGGACGTCTCAAGTCTTTAGGCTAGAATAGAGGCAAATAATTATAATCGCCATTCAAAACTGATTCAGGTTTAAATGAACTACAAAGAGTTTTATCTTTCCCCTCTTTATGTATAAATGAAACAATCACTTCCCTCCAAATAAATAATGTTTTGAGCCACTCTAAGGGTAAATAACATTACCAGGAGTAATTTTTTAGATTATTTAATGCTCTATCTAATTCCTCCTTTTGTTAAGAGGCTATTTTGTTTCTGTCCAATAGAAGAAAGGTTCAGAAAATCTAGAAAGCTTTAAATTTATGCATTATTTACCCGCGTCTGTTGTAAATATAGATATTTATAGTAAAGTTGGAATGTCTTATTTTTATTTTATCCAAGTCATGTAACATATTTCCTATACAGGGGTCCTTGTCTTATAAATTGTAAGCATATGCTGTTGTTTCCTACAGTAAGTTTCCATGCTAGTCTTTTTGTCACTTTCGTCCCCGTTTCATAGAATGTATGCCTTACAATTTGTATTTTTTTTCTCTATATCCTCCTTATAAATCTCATCTATTAATCTGTTTCAGAAGCTTAGCAACTTTGCTCTTTACTTTTGTTCTTTTCCATAGGAGGTTTGTGATAAATGACACGCTCTTCAGTGAGCTGGTAGAGGCTTCTCGAGAGTTACCAGGAAACAGGTGGTCGATCGGAGGAAATGCACCTGTCATGGCCAGCAGGATGGCTCTGGAAGGATGTGATGTGCTTTTAGGGGGCAGTTTCAGCACCGATTTCACTGATATCCTCTCACAGCATATCACAGGTGCTGTGATGTTCTTCCTTTCAGCTTTATGCTAAAAAAGCCTTTTCTATTCAACATTGTATATATAACAAGAAGCATTTTCCTGCTTGCTACAGCTTTCTTGCATATTTTTCATTGCAGTTAATTATTTTGTGTCTCCTCAGTGGCTGGAAACACAGTGGATGAACCAGACATCCACCTGATCCTGGAGTATCCCACAGGTGCCAAATGGGGGACGTACACCTCCCGAAGAGCCAACAGGTGGGATTACATAAGACTGATTTAATATCCGTTTGTTTTTGTTTTTTTCAATCTTTCAATCTAAACTTGAAATGTTCTTGCATTGCCGTAGGTATATTGTTCATAGTGATGATCATAATCCATATCTGGACTCCATGGAGCAATTTCAGGAGAAGCTGAACAACTTCAAACCAGATCTGCTCGTTGTAGGAGGGCTACAGATGATGGACAACTTCCCTTTCAAACGGGGTAAGTGAATGAAGACACATGAGGCTAATAATTAACACTTCAAATGAACCTTAACTTATAAAATACATTATTGCATGATTATTGCACAACAAATCAATATCTACCGTATTTTCCGGACTATAAGTCGCACTTTTTTTCCATAGTTTGGCTGGTCCTGCGACTTATAGTCAGGTGCGACTTATTTATCAAAATTAATTTGACATGAACCGAGAGAAATGAACCAATAGAAAACATTACCGTCTTCAGCCGCGAGAGGGCGCTCTATGCAGCTCAGTTCTCCTGTAGTCTACACTGAAAACATAGAGCGCCCTCTCGCGGCTGTAGACGGTAATGTTTACTCTTGGTTCTTGGTTCTATATAAATGCGATTTATAGTCCAGTGCAACTGATATATGTTTTTTTCCTCGCCATGACGTATTTTTGGACTAATGCGACTTATACTCAGGTGCGACTTATAGTCCAAAAAATACGGTATTCTATTTTCAAATAACAATATGAAACTTTTTATGAATGTATTTTAAATATTATAAACGTCAGCCCGTATGTGCATCAGTTCTAAACTAACTCTGTTCTGTCACACTCCATTAGTGTGTTTTCCCAGCTGCCTTGAGAAAGTAGACTGACTGTAATAACTCGTAGCACTCAATGATATTGTTTATGATTTTGTTGGTTATGTGTTTTATTTAGGTCATATTTAGACCTATAGGTAAAAATGCTTAATCAAGCGTTAAAAGTGAAGTGTGTAACTACACTGCATTGTAAAACAAAATAATAATAAATGAAATATATGAGTATAATACAATACTATTTAAGTATTTCTACTTCAGAATTTAATGTGTAATTTAATATTTTACATGCCATAATTATATGTAATGTATTGAGAAAATTAAGTGAAAATTGATAAAAATAAAAACTTTTCTGTGTAAAAAATATATATATTTTTTTTAAGTTTTGAAGATTATTGGTGTGTTTTACAGGAAAATACTATTACTGTCTTTTTACTTCAAAATTTAGTGAAAGTGAAAGTGACATTCAGCCAAGTATGGTGACCCATACTCAGAATTTGTGCTCTGCATTTAACCCATCCGAAATGCACACACACAGAGCAGTGAACACACACACACACACACACACACACACACACACACACACACACACACACTGTGAGCACACACCCAGTGCAGTGGGCAGCCATTTATGCTGCGGCGCCCGGGGAGCAGTTGGGGGTTCGATGCCTTGCTCAAGGGCACCTAAGTCGTGGTATTGAAGGTGGAGAGAGAACTGTACATGCACTCCCCCCACCCACAATTCCGTCCGGCTCGAGACTAGAGCCCACAACCCTTCGATTGGGAGTCCGATGCTCTAACCATTAGGCCACGACTTCCGACTTCTTAGCAATGAAAAACTAGCAATTTTGGAATTAACATTGTTTCTACGCAATTTCTTTTTCAGCGTACCTCAATTTTAAGCATTTTGCATATTAAAATCAGCCTTTTGTTTTCAATGTTGATTTTGACATTCTGTAATATCCATTTGTTTTCTCCAGGAGAGCGTGAGGCTCTGCTGGGAAAGCTTGCGAAGATGTTGTCCTCCGCGTCCCCGCAGACCGCTATCCATTTCGAGATGGCCAGCTTCGTAGACGAGAGTCTGATGTCGGATCTTTTAGACTTTGTTCTTCCTCACACTGACTCGTTGGGCATGAACGAGCAAGAGCTGCCTAATCTCCTGAGCCTTTTCCGCGGCAGCAACTTGACCGTGCTTTCTGACCCCAACCCACGCGTAGCTACAGTGCTGGACCAGATGCGAGAACTCTACCGGCTGGTAAACCAGCGCCATCAGCAGGCCGGCACGGGTCGGCCGCTCACGCGTCTTCACGTCCACACGCTGGCTTTCCAAGCCATCATCGTCAAACGTGGCTCCAAGTGGAAGAACACAATGTCGGCCACAGCCAAAGCATCTCTTACCGCCAACCGGCACGTCTGCGGCTCGCCAGACATCGATCTCAGTAAAGCGCGGCTGATCATGGACGAATCATTCTCTGTTAGCAGGCAAGAAGGAAGTCCGAGAATTCCACTTCAGGAATCCCGACCCGTTTCGTGCTGGGATGAGGACGGCTATGAGGTTTGCGTGGCTCCTGTGCTGGTGTGCACTGAGGTGTACCAGACTGCTGGAGGAGGAGACAACATCTCAGCCGCTGGGCTCGTACTGCAGATATGAGACGTCTTTGTTATTCTTTTCTTTTCTTTTCTTTTATTGCTTTATTTTATTATTTTGTGTGAACAACATCGAGAGAGATCATGTGCAATACAAACATTGGGTCCAGCTAATATAAAGTTGGGTGAATCTCACAAAACGTGTCAACAACATCCACATCTTATTTCACCCTTAAATCAACAGAAACCAATTTAGTTTTTATGATTTTTTATTATTATGTTAAGTTTATTCTTTTTAAAATATTATTTTCTGAACAGTTAAGCAAATTTTTTCTTTATCTAATTCTCATTTTTATACGTTGTCTTTGTGCTGATTTTTAAACTACATTATTTTTTGATTGTAATATAGTAAAAAAATACTTTATTATAGTAATGAGAATATATATAGAACATACATGAAAATGTGCTTAATTTTCAGGAATAATCATTTGTTTTTGTTTTTCCTTTATGCAAAATATATCTTCTTATTTTTCCCTTTGATTTTTGTGTGAAATATGATCTGGACACTTGATTATGAGATTCACTAAGCTATCCCATCTATAGGTCATATGTTTTCAGTTTGTTTTTCTTTTCGTTTATTTCTATCCAGAACCTTTATGTCTTAAAATGGCTTCGTAATCATTCACTTCACGCACTTTAATCCAACAGGGGCCACTAATCTTAAAATAATATGCAAAAGAAAGTTTGAGCACCCAAAACTATTATATTATTACTGAAATCGATCAATGCTGATGCACACAGTAGCCTTCTATGTTAATGTCAAGTGGAAATGCAGACAAATTTAGCATGACTGAAGCATTATGGGGTCCACATTTGACCTAACATTGCTTTCTCCTCATTGGTCGAATGTTATTGCTTCCTTGTTTTATGCTCTGCCTACTCAAGTAACGTCTTTATTCTCATAGCACCATCATAATCCACTTTAACAAGCGATTGAGCAGTTACACAATATCCCAAACATGGGATTCCATCTCATATTCTCATGTCTTATTTATATCTTTAGCTTATTTTACAATACAACGACTGAATTCAAACACATGCCACTTTTAATTAAGGAAGCATGGCTTGATTTTTAATTCTAGGGAAGTGAAATGTTTTAAGAATAGTAATTTTAGCTTGTGTGGGTGAATCTCATGAAAGCATCAAGAACATGTCCCAGTCATATTTCTCCCCAAAGTCAATAGAAAGAAATATATTGTAGTAATCTCAATAAAAATTTTTTTTTTTTTTTTTTTTTTATGTGACCTGTCCATGCTTTCATGAGAGTCACCTTAGTACTCTAATTATGTTTGAGTTTGAATGAAGAACTATTCTTGAAATGGATGTTATAGGAAGCCAATACCACTTATTTCTTTATATGCAAAAACTATCTGCATGAATGTATTTTCAGGAGGAGGATTCGAAGAACTTTGGCATATGGTTTGTAATCAGAGTTGTGAGTGCCTCTTTAAACCGATTCAGAAACATCTAAGCAAATCACATCTTCCATTAGTCACTCTGAGTGCAAATTATTACCTACCTCCTGTGCCTAAAAAAATATACCCAGCTTAACTGATGTCCTTCATGATTATATTGTATACTTGCATTTATTTGCGTGATGGGTACATTAGAGATGCATGTGCATGCTAGTGTAACACGATATTGGACAGGAGATGGATGTCCCACCCTATGAGAGATATCAGAGTGAGTGCTTTTAGATGATCGTCAGCTGATATATGAAATATATCTCAGGGATTACAGTACTCTGGATGTCTAAAATCCACAACACTTGAGTTTGAACCAATTTAGCTGTGACAGAGAGCAGCCGGTGTGATTCTGGATGAGATCTGAGCCTGAGGTCCGGCTAATTTGAAGAATCTTTAGTGTGAAAAAAAATAGCAATGGATTCTTTTGTTATGAATGTGATTCATGTGTTTAATCATACCGTAATAATACAAGAGTGATTTAGGTGATTGATCATAAGGGTTTATGAAGCAATTGTAGCATTGGAATTGTTAATTACAATATGGTGGTAAGAGTGTTGAGTGTTGTTATGATATGCCTTTTGTCTTGGCCATGTGTGGTCTATCAGCAACAGCTGTTCTGAAGGGAAACAACTCACTCTGTATGTAATAAAATAATACATTCCATTTACGGTACACTGTTCTGTATTTCTGATTATTTTATTGACTTTTGATCATTTTAATTAGGATTTTTTGGAACAGTTGAGGTCAAATCAACATTTCTGCTCGAATGGTTTCGTTCATGAATTTTAATTAATGTTTAAAAAAATATTTCAGGGCATTTAGAAATACAATGTAGGTCAAAAGGTCTCCCTGTGAAAATCTGAAAATCTTTTTCATTTAAACCTAAAAAAGTTTTTAGGGTTTTAAAATATAATGCATTTACTATTATACATTAATTAATTAATATATATATATATATATATATATATATATATATATATATATATATATATATATATATATATATATATATATATATATATATATATATATATAATGAGACAGCTTTATTTCGTACACTCTGTTATTATGTTGTTTTAACAGTGGTGTTTTTCTTCATAGTATATTTATTTTGAAATTATATAATTTAAAAACTCTGTAGTCAAAGACGCGAACCTTTAATTTTTAAGTATACAACTTTTATTGTGATAGATAGACTGAACCGCTTAGCGCTCGAGAATCTCATTGGTCGATGTGATGTCCAATCACAGAGCTCGTTGCTCGTTGGTGGCAGAGGGAGAACCGATGCGCTGGAGAGTCTGCGGCTGCTTATGCTGAGAGCTCAATCACATTTATACTTGATCACCGCTAATTACAATGAGCTCTATTGGGACCGGGGTGAGTAGATTTAATAATACAACATTTATCATACTGCGTGAATGACATCTAATCCTGAAAGAGCGAATAAAGAAGGAATGCGTGCATGCCTGTGTCATTCTGAAGCTAATAAGCTAAGTTACCTGCTATTGCGCAGGATCTTCGTTAGAGTGATTTATTCTGTTCCAACCTAATTAAAGTTAATACAGAATTTTCATACTAAAGTAGTTGAAGTAATTTTGATAATGTACTTGGGTTAATTATGTATTTTTGCACTGTTTTGTCTCTGCTGAGTCACTGCTCGCTAACAGTGTTAGCAATTCAAATGAAAAGTCACTGTGAGGTAAAGTGAAAGTACAGTGGCATGCGAAAGTTTGTGTACCCCTTGCAGAATCTCTGAAAATGTGAATAATTTTAAGAAAATAAGAGAGATCCTACTAAATGCACGTTATTTTTTATTTAATATTGTCCTGACTAAGATATTTTACATAAAAGATGTTTACATTTTAGTACACAAGACAAACAAATTAAAATAACCCCATTGTAAAGTTTGGGAACCCTTGGTTCTTAATACTGTGTTTGGTTAGCTGGATGATCCAGAGCTGTCTTTCTGTTTTGTGATGGTTGTGTATGAGTCCCTTGTCTGTTCTGAACAGTTAAACTGAAAACTGTTCTTCAGAAAAATCTTTAAGGTCCTGCAGATTCTTCAGTTTTCCAGCTTCTTTCGCATATTTGAACCCTTTCCAGCAGTGACTATGCTTTTGAGATACATCTTTTCACACTGAGGACAATTGAGGGACTTAAACAACTATTAAAAAAGGTTTCAAACATTCACTGATGCTCCAGAACAGGGATAGGCAACTCCAGGGACACTATCCTGCAGAGTTTAGCTTCAGCCCTCATAAAAACTCATCTGCCTGTATCTATCTAGTAATCCCGAAAACACTGATTGCCTTGTTCAGGTGTGTTTAATTAGGGTTGGAGCTGAACTCTGCAAGATAGTGGCCCTCCAGGACTGGAGTTGCCTATCCCTGCTCCAGAAGGAAACAAGATGCATTAAGAGCTGGGGGATGAAAACTTTTGGAATTTGAAGATCAAGGTAAATTGTACTTAATTCGTGTTCCGGGAAACATACAAGTATCTTCTGTTGCTTACAAAGGGCAGAACTAAATGAAAAAATATATATATTTCAACAAAATAAGAAAAATTTGGCCATCGTCATCGTGTTCAAAAGTTTTCTCTTAATGCACCTTGTTTCCTTCTGGAGCATCGGTGAGCGTTTGAACATTTTTTAATAGTCATGTTTGAGTGCCTCAGTGTGAAAAGATGCATCTCAAAATCATAGTCACTTCTGGAAAGGGTTCAAATAGGCAAAGATGCTGGAAAACTGAAGAGTCTGCAGGACCTTAAAGATTTTTCTGAAGAACAGTTTTCAGTTTAACTGTTCAGAACAAACAAGGGACTCATGAGCAACCATCACAAAACAGAAAGACAGTCGTGGATCATCAGGTAACAGCACCCTGTATTAAGAACCAAGGCTTCCCAAACTTTTGAATGGGGTTATTTTAATAATTTCAGCTATTTCTTTTGTCTTGTGGACTATATGCAAACATCTTTTATGTACAATATCTTACTCAGGACAGAGTATTAAAGTATTTAGTATGATCTCTCTTATTTTGTTAAAATTATTCACATTTTCAGATTCTGCAAGGGGTTCCCAAACTTTTGCATGCCATTGTAAATGTGTTGTGCAGTTCGAAAGCTGCTCTGCACTTTTGAGTTTATTCAGCTTCGTCATTGATGCTCAGCTGTGTTTTTATTTTTGCAAGGATTGAAAACTGCTTGAATGGTTTATTTAAATTAAATGAACACGAGTGATGATTGTTGACAGCTTTTCTCCCTCTCCAGTATGATTTATCCGCCTCCACCTTCTCACCTGATGGAAGGGTGTTTCAGGTTGAATATGCCATGAAGGCTGTTGAAAATAGCAGGTAATTAATTAAATACTACTACACGTGAAATCATTTTAGCCAGAGACATCTACATTTTAATGTGCTGCTTTGAGAAAGGCTTTACTTTTATTTTAATAACACCTACAATATGTTTTTGAATGTGTTTTGTATTTGGTGTCTGAAGAAACTATAAGTGCATATTAGGTTCATAATAATTTTTCTGTTGTTGTCATTCATTAGCACAGCCATCGGCATCCGCTGCAAAGATGGAGTCGTGTTTGGTGTAGAGAAGCTTGTTCTGTCCAAGTTGTATGAGGAGGGCTCCAATAAACGCATCTTCAATATCGATCGGCACGTTGGAATGGTAAGAACATTGCGTGTGTTGTTTAAGCAGATATTGATCAGGGTCTGTAAAATACTTGAAGTTACTCTGATAGTTTCCTTTATTTGACTTTAAACGCAATTATATCCATGTGATAACGAAGACTTTGCACAATCTAAAATAAACTTTTATTTGAGTAAATAAGAAGTCAAAAAGCTTGAACAACAATCACATTTTTTCTTGTACCTTTCGTTGTTTGTAATTGAACTGTTTACATTGAATATGAGAACACATGCAATATATATATATATATATATATATATATTTATTTATTTATTTTTTTTTTTTGTCGAACTGCTGTTCAAGTTTGTTCTTAAGATTTTATTTTTTTTAAGAATTATCTTATGCTCACCACCGATTTATTTGAAAAAAACATTGATTAAAAACAGTAACAGCTAAATATTATTAGAATTTAAAATAAAACAATTTTGAAATCGAATTTATTATTGTAATGGTAAAGTTAAAGACTGTAAGAGCTAGGGCTGCTGAAAATTCAGCGTCAAATGATCATTCTGAAATCATTTTAAATGCTGATTTGGTGCTCAAGAAAAAGTATTATTATAAATTAAATTATTTCCAGGAGTCTTTGATGAACATAAAGGATGTTCGGAGAGTTTAATGCATCCTTGCTGAATAAAAGTGTTAATTTACTTCCCCAAACTTTGGAATGGTAGTGTAAATCTCTACAGGTATATGAATCCCTCTCTGTATGTCTTCTAGGCTGTGGCTGGTCTTCTAGCAGATGCACGATCTCTCTCAGAAGTGTCAAGAGAAGAGGCTTCAAACTTCCGCTCCAACTATGGCCATGACATCCCACTGAAGGTGAGAAGAAGAGAGACTAAAGCATAGGTCACACAAAAATGGACATTCTACCGCCATTGCAGACCTGCCAACCTGGAGTTGACTATCATATGGATTCACATAAAATACTCACTCATTCATTCATTAAGAGGAAGATATCATACAGCCATGCAAATGATAAAATGCTCAAGTAATTATGAACAATAAATCTCAATAAAATTGAAATCGCTATATGGCTTAGTGATTTAAGATTGGATTTAAAATTAAACTTGAAAAGGCTATGTAGAGGAAATTAGATTCTTATCTGAAATATTTATATTATTAGTATTATTATTTGCTTCACTGTACTAAAGAGTACTGTGCTTCAGTATGCTTGAGTTTTCGATGAGCTGAAAGATAACAGGAAATATTTAATGTGTGTGTGTGTGTGTGTGTGGGCAAGACAAGTGAGAGACGAGAGAGGCTATTTTATACCTAGATTCTTAGTAGGCATCCTGGATTATTAGAAACATGTCTAGAGGACATAGTTGGGTACCTTAAATGGACATATATTTACATTTATTCATTTAGCAGACGCTTTTATCCAAAGCGACTTACAGATGAAGACAGTGGAAGCAATCAAAAACAACAAAAAGAGCAATGATATATAAGTGCTATAACAAGTCTCAGTTAGGTTAACACAGTACACGTAGCATGGGATTTTAACTAATATAATAAATAAAAAGAAAAAATTGAATAAGCATTATGATTGGATGAGATCCATCCACATTTGATTAAGGTATAAATGTTGAGTTTGGGTGTTGCCTCTTTGTCGCACTCTGAAGTAAGCAAAAGAAGACTTGTCTCATACCTTTGTTAAGAATAAGATGCAAAATTTCCACCATGGCTATAATTTCATTAAAGTGCCCCTATTATGCCATTTCCAATATTGCCTTTCATGCAGTGTGAAATGTTGCTGTATGTGAATGTAAACGATCTGCAAAGTTGTAAAGCCGAAAGTGCATGATAAATAAAGTTACCCAAAACAATCGACTCTCTACAGCCTAAACGAGTGGTAAGTAATTTACCAATTTACGTGATTGCTACACGTCACAAGGTAACACATTTGCATAATTCCGCCTATGTTCAATGTTGGCCAGCAGCGAGCGAACAATTTGACCCCACCCACAAACATGTAATTTTACTGACGACTGCTTCTCTAATCTCGGGAGTAAAAAAGGGTCTGGGTCTGGGAGTTAAACGTGGAATTTACTAAATGTTTGCTTTTGAAAGATGTCTCAGTACCCTGTTTATTTGGGTTCCACTGAATCACAAGTATGTTAAATAATAGATTAAGAGTTCAAAATACGGAACTGTGGAAATGGGCCTATGGTTTCCGACATACGCTGTAGACCAATCACAAGTTACAACAGACTGGATCATCTGACCAATAATAGCAGAGCAGGCTCACGGAAAAAAGGGGTTTAGAGTGACTGAATCTTAGAACTGCTTTGAACGAATTGTTTGAGAGTCGCTAGAAAATGAGGTGATATTAAATGCCTATTTTGAGAAAACGAAAGCGTTTTTTGACCTTGCATGCATGGTCCAAACTCTACGTCCCGTCCAGTCACACTGATGGTACTAAGGTTGGCAGGTCTGCCAATGACACAAAATACTCTTTACGACGCATGTGCTGTATTGAATTAACTCTTATATGATTTTGTGTATATACGAAGCAAATGGAATTTGTTTTAATTGAACAGTTTAACAATAAAGAAATTATAAAGATATGCTGGTCATTGATATACCGTTCATATTATCCAAACAGCATCTTGCAGACAGAGTGGCCATGTATGTCCATGCCTACACATTATACAGCGCGGTGAGACCTTTTGGGTGCAGGTAGGTCTTTTGTAAAGTTTCAATAATGCATTTTGATTGCAAAAGGCAAGTTTGATTTCTTATAAGTATATATGTTGTTTTTATTTGTGTTTTTTTTTTTTTTTTTTTTTTAAACCCTTCAGTTTCATCCTGGGATCTTATGATGAAGATGATGGTCCACAGCTCTACATGGTTGACCCTTCTGGGATTTCATACGTAAGAGATCTCATTGCATGAACTATTATCTCTGTTAATTAATACCTTAACACTTAAAGCTGCAGTCGGTAACTTTTGACGCTCTAGCGGTTAATAAACAGAACTGCTTGCGTCTTGCGGAAGAACATCGTAGCCGGAGCTACTTCTCTCTGTTTATGTTTATGAAGAATCACAAAGGTACTGGGTTACTCCGCCGCGGTATCCCCGAAGCAATCTAAAATAGTCAGAAAATAAACACTTATTATAGGTGCACCCTAGTGATTCAGGAAGCTAAAAACACGGTTTGGAAAATGGATTCATGGTGTACTCGCTTATTATATTCATTTTGAACACAAAGTTACGGACCACAGCTCTGATTGGTTGTTTTTTACCGGGAGCGGTTGCATTTGTTTCTGTTGATTTTGAATGGTTCTCATGAAGTTTGAATGTAGTGAAAAGCAGCCAATCAATGTCCAGCATACATCTGAACTCCTTCCAATACTCAATACCAATGCAGATTACAAAGTTTTCATTACATTCAGTACATGGGTTTGCCTTTGTCATTAAAGTTTAGTGTCTGTTTTTTAGGGTTACTGGGGCTGTGCTATCGGAAAAGCCAAGCAAGCTGCCAAGACAGAAATTGAGAAACTACAGGTAGGTGTTTATATATTTTATATATTCATTGTTTTGTAAATGCTTTCAGATAAGTACATACATTTGATCTGTAACCACTGTGCAGCAAGGATGTATAAAATTGATTAAAAGTATAACAGAAACATTTGTTTCAAAATGCTGTTCTTTTAAACTTTATATTCATCAAGAAGTGTAAAAAAAAAAAGTCATAGTTTAAAAAAACAAACAAACCCAAAAACCATTTTAACATTGTTATAAGAAATGTTTCTTGAACAGCAATTGAGCATATTAGAATGATTTCTGAAGGATCATGTGACACTGAAGACTGGTGTAATGATGCTGGAAATTCAGGAATGAACGAAAGTTTGAAATGTATTAAAATACAAAGTTACCAACACCAAACTTTTGAACAATAGTGTACATCTACAGATATTTGCACCACCAGAACCTTTTCATCGTACCGGAACTATTTGTGGAACTACACTCTTTTGGGCGTTTTCACACCTCTAGAACTGGGTGCGGTTTTTAGTACCGGACTACCTTTTTCGAGAACTAGTTAACTCCTACTCTGGAGCAGGTTCTAACCAGGGTACTATCTGTGACGTAAGTAGATACTTACGTGTGCACTTTGGATGGGGGGTTAAATGCAGAGCACGAATTCTGAGTATGGGTCACCATACTTTGGCTATATGTCATGTCACTTGTTTTGTTTTTTTTTTGTGTTTTTTTTACATTGTTGAACATTGCACACAAATAACATCGGCTTACGTCACATCCTAGTACACAACGGTCGGTCTGAATGCAACTCTTTAAATGGTACTGGGAAATAGTTCATGAAAAATCGTCCCAGTACTTTAGAACTGTACTTTTAGTTCTGAAACTAAGCATCTAGTATCTCTGCGGTTGTATTACAAAAAATGTCATTGACTTTCATTTGTTATCATGCGTTCATTCTCACTCAATCTAACAGATCTCTATTGTTAACAGTGCAGCTGCGGTGTTTAGTGTAAGCATGTTTTGCCGTCTTTTTTTGGAACATGTTCAAACAAGAATGAGCTACTTTCAGCACTGCAGGGAAATGTTCTGAAGAAGTAACAGCATTGTGTCATACAAGATTTGTCATTTCAAAAACAACTACAATACTGAATTTGTTTTTCATGTCAACAGAATAAAGTAGTTAAACTTGCAAATGTTAATCATGTATTTCAGATGAAAGAAATGACCTGCAGAGAACTGGTGAAGGAAGTGGCAAAAATGTGAGTGTGTTTTATTTATTAACTTAGAATTGAGATGACTACAGAATCGAATGCATCCTTCATAGCCAACACAAGAGCAGCGGAGATCCACGAAAACAAACCATATACCAACATAACCAATCAAACTCTAAAGAGTTGTACTTCAGGTTTTAAAGGTCTAACTCAGCTGATTCTTTTCTTATCTGTTAAGTTGCTTAGTTTACAATGTTGGCTTCCAATGAACTGGATTTCTACACCTTTTGACCAGTCAATTTCAATTACTTTTTATTGCATTGGATTCATAGTTCATTGCATTAGCACTTTTAAAATCATCTTATTGAGATTGCACTCAAAAAACAAAATATTTCTTGCCAGTATATTTATTTATTAATAATTTAGAGTGGAGCATACATTATATACACATTAGAAATTAGTTAAATTCTGTTACTCTTCCAGGCCTTAAAATGTTTCCAGGCTGTCCATGGATTTGTGGGACTCTTATAAAAATATTTATAGCATGCCATGACAAAGAATGTATATTTACACGATTTAATAACTGTCATCTCTTCTCAGTATCTATATTGTTCATGATGAGGTGAAAGACAAAGCATTTGAGCTTGAGCTTAGCTGGGTTGGAGAAGGTAAATTATCTTTCAAATGTTGGTGTAATATGATCATGTGTCACTCCTACACTTGTGTTTTATTTATATTTATATATTTTTGCACCATTTTTTTAGTCACAAAAGGAAGGCATGAGCTTGTCCCAAAGACATCAAAGAGGAGGCCGAGAAATACGCTAAAGTAAGTAACTGTCCCCTCTGTTAATAGTCATAACAACACTTCTCTTCAGCATGGCTTATTGTCATATTTCTGCCCTGACAGGAATCCCTGGAGGAGGAGGATGACTCTGATGAGGACAACATGTAAACACAGTGTTGCAAACCTCCCTGTTTTTTCCATTTCACTGACTGTGTACCATGTTTCCGACATCCTGGCAACTCTCAACTTTCCGGCAGACAATAAAATGTTTTTTATGCTTTGTAATAGACTAATGTAATCCTATGTTTCCCTTTTTGTTGACTTGACAATAAATATGATTTATAAAAGAGAATGAAGCTCTAATTCCGATCTTAGGCAAAGGATCCACCTTCTCTTTTAGAAATTCTGTGGCATCAATTGAATGATATTTATGCACACCCTGTCAGAAGAATGTGAATATTATTAGGTTCGGCATAAGGCGCTAAATACAACATGCATTTGGGTATAGATAAACGGTTTATCTGGAATGTGCTGCAAGGACTTGACCCTCAACTAAAGGTTAGCCATCAGCATATGGAGCTTCAGTATATATTATAATTGACATTAAAATTTATGTCCATTATATTGGTGCACAAGCATGCATGTTATAGTTTGACTTAGTGTGACTAGGATGAACGTGATATTTTAATGAACATACTTCCCAGGTTAATTTGGTTAATCTAAAACCGTATCAGGTTAATCCACTGATAGGAATAAAGACTTGATATGGAGGAATAAGTTTTAAGAATAGTGTAGTAATCAAAATTTAAAGACGTTTTTGTCACCTACAATGGGACTTTCCACAAAGCTAATTTCAACAGTTTAAGAAGAAGCCTTTTTTAGACTATGAAAAGCATGCTTTTATCTAAATATTTAACTAGCAGTGCATACACAATTATTGTGAGATCTTCTGCAGTTCTCGTCACTTGAAGCTTTGCACGTGGCATCTATTTTTAGCACTTTAAGTTGGAGATGACCTCTGTTGTGGCTGGAAGGGATAATGTACAGCAAAGACCGGAAGTTAACAAAAAAAATTGCATTTTCTACCTATTAGATTGTGTTTTATTAACATCTATACCTACCCCAACTATAAACTTACCCCTTACAATAATAATAATTTTTGCTGTGATGTCTGAATGATGCTTTCCCATGCATGTAATGTGTGCTCACTAAATAATTCATAGGAAAACTGACTGATTTATTGATTGATAAATCATAGAAAGACATTGTATACAAATGGGTCAACACTGCACAGATATGGATTATATCTATACATTAAAATCAAACCATTAAATAATCATTAACGCCATAAGCATGTGACTTATCGATCATAAACACCCTTAAAACATTAAAATACCCAGGCAAATGCTCTTATTCCATGTCTGATTCAAAATCACAATAGTTCAATGTCACGTTAAGCGAGTATTTCAATAACACTGTAATCAGGCATTGTATTTGAAATTCAGGAGGTGTCAGTGAATAAGCATTTAACTTGTCTCACGTGCTTACTGGGGCGCTCAGTTCCGGTCACGTCACGTGGTTAACAAAACCCTGACGTCACGCTCTCCAGAGCAACGACATAAAGACGCCATTACCGTTGCCTTCAATTGACCTTTTCAACACGACCGCGTCTAAAACGATTTAGTGGTAAAACAATTGCAATACAAATCATATAAAGAACACATTTAAGTTAACGATGCTGAGGTTACTTGGTCTGACTAGAAAGCAGACGAAAAGAGTCACGGGGCTCTCCGCGAAATCTCACTGGCTCCGAGTCCAGAATGCGAAAATAATTACGTTGGGTACAAAATGGCGAATGTTCTCTTCGCTTCGACACGCGCAGACTGAGCGGAGGCTTTCCCTCTGAAATGAAGCTCTGTTACCGTACCTCCCTCCAGCCAATGGGATTCGCAGTCGGGACGCTTCTGAGTCTATTCGACCAATCAGAACCGCGGACAGCGCAAACCAGGAAACATGTAGCCAATCGGAAGCCAGGCTGGATTTATTGTATTTGCAAAGAGTGTGAATCAAAGAACACCAATAAGAGAGCATAATTCGCAGCGCCTCTTTGTACTGAGCAATCAGTTTACGCGCTTCAGTCTAGCCAATAGGATTTTGCTTAGCGGGCAGCCAATCGCAATGCTCGGAATTTGCCCACTGTGGCCCCGGCAGCCAATAGGGATCCGAGAAACACAACCTCAGCTCAACAGCTTATTTCGTCTATGCCTTTGCAACCTAGTCGAATGCTAAGCTGAAGCAGTCGTATAGGAGCATGTAAGTACATATTTATGTTTCTACACAACACCCAAACACCGATTTCGCTTCATTAAACCCATATATTCACATCCGTCTTATTTAAACTCGCTAGTAATCCAGTCATGTTTGCCGTTTTTGCCTGGTTTCCAGCGAAGGTATTTAGGCGACGAAGAGGGAAAAAATTTGAATGGCAGAGCCTAACGTTAGTCGGCTTGTTTTTTCACAGGACCCGGGATTTATCCGACGAATTTTACTTTAACCAACCACTCAAAACCGACTAGTTTATATCCCAAAACTTGCAACTTCGTCTGAAGGGAAAAGTCGTCTCACATAATTGTTGCGGAACTAACCCGACGAACAGTTTAAATCGCCATAACAGCTTTCACTATATTTAGCGTAACCGCCACAATTTGATTGACAGGCGTCAATAACCATTATAGCTGTCATTTTTCGTTCTTCGAACTCAGTACTTCGGCAAATACAGTGTTAAGTGAGAGAAATGTGGGGTTAGTGGATGGTGGAGGGGCTGACATGGTGCAGGACGGTGTGTGAGCTATGATGGCGACGTGACACACACACA